>NC_057813.1:85723947-85738490 GCF_018294505.1 Triticum aestivum
TGACCCAGGCGCTCGCCCCCGACCCATCGGCCCTCGCCTCCCTCCTCTGCTTCCTCCCCTCCCAACCTCGGCCATCGTCTGGCCTGCCTCCTCGCCCCTGCACCCTCTGTAAACCCCCCCTCTCTCTCTGCTAGGGTTCTTCGGTTAATTTACTTAGGTTTTAGTTAGGGCAGTATGTTAATTAGGTTATCTATTTACTTATGAATTTAGCTAGGTTTCAAAATTAGCTGAATTTATATGCAAATTTGAACTGGACATGTGATATGTGGATATGTCATGTTTTGGACATGTCATGTTTGGAAAATGATCCGAGTGGCCTATGTTACGCCGGAATGTTGATTCATTTCCGTTCCGGTGAATTTCAGGCGCTCGATATGTCCATTTTTAGCAAAGGTCATGCCGAAATTTCCCGTGAATAAAGGCATGATTTGTGCTACATAGTTGGCATATCGAGTGCTGGCACATAGATTTCTTTTTATGTCATTTCTCATTTATTCATACTTTTAGAAATAAATGAGGACACTTAATCATAGGAAACATGTCGAACAACGAAGAAACTGGGCCTTCTGACCAAGATGCAGACGAGATGGATTATGAGGGTGAACAAGAGTACCTCGACTATTTGACTGCTAAGCAAGGTTTGCAGGTCGCCCTCGATGATGGTACTGACACCGACATCGACACCGACGGCGCCGACACCAATGGCGGCGCTGAGATCGGTGGGGAAGGTACCGGCGGGGAAGATAACAGCGGGGAAGATACCGGCCCCGATGCCGCTACCGAAAAGAGGAAGCATAAGAAGCAGAGGATACGAAAACCTAACAAACTAGGGATTGGACGACTTGTGATCACAAAGATGGCACCTGGCAAGTTTGAGCCGTTAGAGCCGGAAGAACCTCGCAAGTGCTATGGGAACCAAGTAGGATGCATCCTACGGGAATGTGCGAGCATCAACGACGATGACTTAAGGAGTAAAGAACATTTGACGCAGTTGCTCCTAACGAAGTTACACAAGAGATTGAAGTTCCCCGACCGGGATGATAACATAGAACAACCGTGGGATGATCCGAAGATGAAAAAGATTAACAATCACGCCATGGGCATGTTCAACAATGATTTGGTCTCCTGGAAAGGGAGGGTGAAACGAGCTATTGAGGTTGATGAACCCCTGTCCAAGATTCTGGAGGAAAATCCGACACTTACGGAAGAGGAGTTCGAAAAGTTCAAGGACACTTGCACTACCGAGGCAGCCAAGGCTAAGGCTGCGAAATTCAAGAGCCTTCAGCAAAGGAACACGGGGAAGCATCGCCTCGGAAGCCGTGGCTACCTCGGTAAAAGGCCCATATGGGATAAGGAGGACGCGGAACGTGAAGCCGCGGGTCTCCCAAACCCCTTCACGAAGTTCACCAACCCCTTGGAGCATGACTTCATCAGGGCCCGCTACAAGTGAGACAAGGAGAAAAAGGTTTTTTACACGAACAAGATCACAAGGAAATTGATTAGACTACTGGAGAAGCAACACCAGCTTGCAGCCGAAAGCCCTACTTATCTGATGAGGCCCAAGTGGGACACCCCTCTCAACCGGGCCTTGAACGAACTTAAGGGACTCCCTTTGGGCCTGCGGCCGCAATATGGTCGCGTGCACGGCGCTAGAGACGGCGCCACATGGAAGGTGTTTTACAAAGAGGGCCCGGAGGCCAAGAAGCAGAAAAAGAAGTTTAGTCAGGCGGACATCGACGCGAAGGTGAAGCTTGCGGTTGAGAAAAAAGCAGCTGAGGACGCGGAAAAAACAGCCGAGGAGAAAAATGAGTTGCTACAGCAGGCAGTCAATGGAGCTGTAACTGCCTGCAGAAATGATTTCGCTACTAACTTGGTTCCAGCTATCATCAACTGGACGAAGGAAAATCCAGACAAGACGGTACATGATTTCCCGATGCCCAGTTTCGTTGGGAGCAACTCCATGAACAACAACACCATCGCACCATCACTTGCTCACGCAACCGGGCCTCCTCTCGCAGCCGCTCCCGCTCATAGCAACACGTCCTCAGTCTCAGGCGCGCTAGGTGGGCCTTCGTCTTTGGCTGAGCTCGACGCCGTCACGGTAATTACATGTCGCACCAACATATATATATATAATATTCCATTTTTATTGCCTTTAGGTTGTTTTACGCCACAGACATATGTGTTTGCATGCGAAAGAAACCCCGTGCACCATACTCTACTTGATCAAAGGCCAGAAGGTGGACGTGGGAAAGGGGATGATAATGGACCCCTCGCAACCCACATTCCACAACCAGTCGATCCCCGCTAGGCACTTCAGGGTTAGCTTGACCAGTGTGAAATCGAGGCACGAGGATTTGCCTCCTCCAGTACAGCATGTGGGAGCGGACGACGAGACTCCACCGCGGATTGGAAGCTGCAAGGGTTGGGTGCTGCTATGGCCGAAGAATCTTATTCGTCTGGAGCCGGCCGAGAGCACACAAATAACCACACATCAACAAGCATGTGCGGAGACCAGCACCCCGCATACGCAATTACCAGCTCCTGTAGTGTCGGGTGAGAGCGGTGGACGACATGATGAAGGGGTGCAATAGTACTGGCTGATGTAATTTCTCCTATAGAACAGAGAATGGATGATGAGACGGAGGTCGACCCTATGGATTTCATCAATACAAACCCGTATGACTGTGACATAGATATGATGAGTCAACCATATGACGAATCGGGCTATCAGCTTGCTAATGAGGATATGGATGATATGCCTGGGCAGGGTCGTAGCACGGATTGCAAAACGTCTCTCTTCATGAAATCCTCACATGACACGCCTGAAGATGCCGCCTCAACACAGGCTCAACTAGCTGGGCGCGAGGGTCGTATAGTACTTAGCCCGGGAACACTGGGGCAGGGGTTAAGGAAGGGTCTGGAAGGTGTGCCCAAGAAAAAGGAGAGGAAGAGATCAGGGAAGATAACTGCCTCCAAACAAGCCAGAGCACATAGCAGCCAGACAATGCATTCTGAAGAGCATGTACCCGTGAAAGGTGCGGTCATGTTCCATCTCACGGCCGAGCCGATGCTACCGCCGAAACGGCTGGAGGCACTATCAGGGGATCTCAGGAGACTGCACGACCATGTGCTGTCGACTGAGAAAAGCCTATTGGCCTCAAAGGATCCAGGATATCTGACATACGCGACTCGTGTGCCTGAGGGGAAGTGCTACGTCGAGACACGGCCCGCGGAGGTGTTCTTCCTGCGGTTTGACCATATCTTTGAGATGTTTCTAACAAGGTGGCTCGATTTTACAATCGTCCGCCTTTTTGCGCTACATATGAGCTCCGTCATGAAGAGTGAAGAAGTCTCACAAATCTGTGTGGCGGATCCGTACTACATGCACGAGTCTTTCTTGAGTCTCGGCGACTTTGAGCGTGAAACTGCTAGGGAGTACCTCCAAAACTTCATGGTATAGAATAAGGACCGGGAAATTGTCCTCGTGCCTTATCATCCAAAGTAAGTCAGTTCCGGACAACCCTTTCGTACATTTCAATCATTCCTTCTCTCTCATATGGGGAATAATTTGAGGTGTATTTTCCTCGCAGCAACGGGCACGCTGTCCTTATTGTTCTTTACCCGCAAGTCTCCCACGCCGTGTATTTTGACCCTTCCAGAGACTATGAGAAAAAAGACTACACCCACATAATGAATATTCTAGATGATGCTCTCCAAGGCTTCAGCTTTAGAGGTGGCCACGTGCAGATCAGGAAACAAAGGAACAAGAAGATGGATTTTGCACATAAAACTAACTTCTCCTGCATCCATGTCCCAAAACCAAGCAAGAAGGATGGATTCTACATCGTCCATCTCATGATTCAGTTCAACAGGATCACCAAAAGCTTCGCATGAGAAGCAGAAATGATGATCATATCCACAAGTGGCTAGAATCTCATGGAGAAGCGGATTATAAACTTAGAGATGACTTCTTTCGCATCCAAAGCGACATTGCGACGATCATCATGAAAGAAGTCGTCGATGAGAAGGGGATGTTCCACCACGGCCCTATATCGCGAGCTGACGTTCGAACTCGCATAGGCATGCAACGTCTAGACCTCACGCCGTTCAAGAAGCTAGGGTTCATCCTCGATGATATGGAAGGATGGAACTTCTAGTGATTTATGACGCCGATTATGATGATATGTGTCGGTTGAACTTGTATACTTTTTGTAGCGATGAAACTTTGTGATGACCACGGTCCCTGCCGAACTTGCGTAATGCTACTTTGTTAGTTTGCGTACGATGACCTGCGTACCTCTAGTTAATTAATTTGCATACTGTATGTTGCATCTAGTTGCTAACCCTTTCTTTTTCGGTGTTGCTCTAGTATATTTTGTTGCATATATATGATTGTACATCCTCTTCATGAACATGCATCTCTAACAGGTACCTAGTTTCTTGATGGCGAGATGGAATTGCTATGTCGTGTACAAAGGGAAGGTTCCGGGGGTGTACAACGAGTGGCATGAGTGTCAAGCGCAAGTGAATGGGTTCACGGGCGCCAGCCATAATGGCTTCAAAAGTAGACAAGAAGGAGAAGCTAGTTACTTGAGGTTCACGCTAGCGCGAGAGAGGACTCGTAACCGCCACCTCATGTACTGCATAGTTACGCTCTCACTCATAGTGATAGCTCTTCTTGCGTATACCTTTGTTTAGATGGATGACGTTGTTGTAGTTGCAAGTATTCGAGACTTGCATGTATCGCTATTTTCGAGATGATGACAAGATACCACTTTGTGTTGGATGATGATTATGATGAGACTATTTGTATGTATATGCTATTATTACATTTGTGGTCTCGCAGGCATTTGTATGTGTATCATGATGACATTTCTATGTGCTAATGATTCTTCTATAAAGCCTGTTCAAATACAAAACAAATATGCCGAACAAAAAAAAACTACTTAAATTAGCAGTAGCGAGTGTATAAAAGTTAGCAGCAGCACCGCGATAGCAGTAGCGCGTCCAGGCAAAGCGCGCTAGAGCTACTAGCAGTAGCGAGCTTCCACTAACCGCGCTGCTGCTACACTTGTGTAGCAGTAGCGCCGGTGAGCACGCGCTACTGCTATGTGTTAGCTGTAGCGCTTTATTAGTAGCGCCTCCCCCCGCGCTACTGATACACCTAAAACCCGCGCTGCTGCTAGCCTTTTCTCTAGTAGTGATACTTGGTCGTTAAAACATCAGAAAGTACTCTCGTGTTGAAAAATTGAAATGCATTAGTACATTGATCTTTTACTTTCATAAGCAAACTTCCATTGATCTTTTGAATTATGATTCTGTAATGAGAACAAAAGAGTCAGGCTACTCGTAAAATCCTGGCATTCAAGGCCGCACCTATGTCAAGCTTCTATCCTGAGGCACCTTTTCTCGCAAGGCTGAATACTGAAAGGTAGGCATGAAAACAAATCAAGTATCCTTATAGTTTTCTAGCCCATTGGCTTTTCATGTTTCTACTACTGATTCTTCTAAACTGTTGTTGGCCACAGCCCATCCCAAGTCACCAAAGTGGGGCGTAAAAAGTCACCAAACTATGCATTGTTGTGTGCTTTGGCCGTTTCAAAGAGAGGCGGGTGAGGGAGTCTGGGATTAAGGGGTCCTCGGACAGCCGGACTATATACTTTGGGTGGACTGTTGGACTATGAAGATACAAGATTGAAGACTTCGTCTCGTGTCCGGATTGGACTCTCCTTTGCATGGAAGGCAAGCTTGACGATTCGGATGTTAGATCTCCTTCTTTGTAACCGACTCTGTGTAACCCTAGCCCCCTCCGGTGTCTATATAAACCGAAGGGTTTAGTCTGTAGGACAAGAACAATCATAATCATAGGCTAGCTCCTAGGGTTTAGCCTCTATGATCTCGTGGTAGATCAACTCTTGTAATACTCATATTATCAAGATCAATCAAGTAGGAAGTAGGGTATTACCTCCATCGAGAGGGCCCGAACCTGGGTAAAACATCGTGTCCCCTGCCTCCTGTTACCATTAACCTTAGACGCACAGTTCGGGACCCCCTCCACGCCGACGATGACTTCTCAGGTCATCAAAAACCACCTCCACGTCAGCTTGGAATTCACCGAGCAGATGGATCCAATGGAGATCTCCTCCTTGAACGAGCTCTTGGATTGCATCGCCGCCCTGGGAGTCGCCACGGACTATGATCGGATCGGGCTTAAACCCGACCAAAGGGAGATTAACTCTCCAGCGGTCACCCATCAGATAGCGGTGGTGGAGGAACAAAACAACGATTCTTCCTCTATTTTGAGGACGAACTGTGTCCGGATTCCCGAGCTCTCTGAGCCGGATACCCGTCTACGGGAGGACATGGCCCAGGCTCCAAACTTAGAATCGGGCAACGGGCCACAAGTATTGGGCAACATCCTGGAGTCCGAGTTGCCAAGCTCGGGAGCTCCTTTGCCCCTGGGTTTTAGATTGGGTCAGGGTTTGGACTTAAATCTACCCACCCACCTAGATATAAGTGATCATTCCCACACTAGACAAGAGCCCCAAGAGACATTACATCACTTTTGGGCCAGATTCCTCCTTGTAATGAGCAAGGTCAAGGACTATCGCGAGGAAGACGCAATTTCATTCTTTTGCAAAAACTGCATGGACAAGGGACTCCTCAACGCCATAAGTCGCTGTGACATCGCACACTTTGCTGACTTGGTGGCCATAGTACAAAAGTATTGTGCGATGGAAAGCGCCTAGAAAACCCAAACAAAATTCTGGGATCCTTCGGCTCTCACTAAATCCCTCGTCCGAACTAAAAGGGTGCGCTCTCGCAAGCCACCCAGTCCAATTACAAAGAAACCAAAGCCCTCTATAGGGCGCGGAACCGTACTAGAGGGATGGCTCAATGGGCCATGCAAAATTCACAGCACACCAGATATCATGCCAACACACAGCCTTAGAGCATGTTGGATACTCCGGCAGATGGCCAAGAACGGCGAGGATCTCCTTATCAACAATACCGCGGAGCACCATCCCACGGAGAATAACAATACATTACTGACAGTCTTCAAGACTTTCGCCTCAAATAATAGGCGTAAACAAGCACTCCGCAGCCTCGCCGAAGTCTGCCACGTTGCAGCAATAAATCCATGGAACGACATGGCTATAACCTTCAATGCCAGTGACGAACCTCAATTCCGAACAGTTCGGGCACTAGCCGCGTTAGCCCTTAGTACAATTGTGGACGGCTTCCGGCTTACTAAAGTGCTCATGGACGATGACAGCGGATTAAACCTCATCTACAAGGAGACTCTTAACAAGATGGAAATAGACAAGAACCGCATTGAGCAAAGTAGCACGACCTTTAGGGGAATCATCCCTAGTCGGGAGGCACGATGTGCAGGAAAAATCACACTGGATGTGGTATTCGGCACGCCGGAGAATTATAGGTCCGAAGAAATCATGTTCCAAGTGGCCCCGTTCAGTAGCGGATACCACACCCTTTTAGGGCGGGACACATTCATGAGCTTTCAAGATATACCCCATTACGGGTACATGAAGCTCAAGATGCCCGGGCCCAATGGAATCATCACTCTAGCTAGTGATCCGGACATAGCACTCCGCACCGAAAATAAAACCGCACTGGCCCTTGAGGCATTATCCGAAGCCCTCGCAGCTGAAGAACTAACCGCGCTGCGCTCCACAGTGGACGGGGACGATGTGATACTCGACAAATGACCCAAATCCACCTCTTTTGTCACGCCCAATATGCGATACTATCCTAAAGAGACTCGAAGGTCCCACCAAGGATAGAACCGCATATTGAAACACTTTTGCAAGGTGGATATCATTACATCAACATTACATAACAGATAGGGATACATACAAGAGGCATACAATGCCACACGAATACAACATCATCATACAATAGATCAACATCCGACTACAGATGAAACACAAATAGAAACTCAAACGACATCCACCCTGCTAGCCCAGGCTGCCGACCTGGAACCTATCCCCTGATCAAAGAAGAAGCAGAAGAAGAACACCAAAACAAGCAAACATCGATCTCGCGTCATGATCATCGCATAACCTGTACCTGCAACTGTTTTTGTAGTAATCTGTGAGCCACGAGGACTCAGCAATCCCATTACCATGGGTATCAAGACTAGCAAAGCTTAAAGGGAAAGGAAGGGGTAAAGTGGTGAGATTGCAGCAGCGACTAAGCGTATATGGTGGCTAACATACGCAAATAAGAGCGAGAAGAGAGCAAACGGAACGGTCGTGAAGCTAGCAATGATCAAGAAGTGATCCTGAACTCCTACTTATGTCAAACATAACCCAAAACCGTGTTCACTTCCCGGACTCCACCGAGAAGAGACCATCACGGCTACATACGCGGTTGATGCGTTTCAATTCGGATCTGGTGTCAAGTTCTCTACAACCGGACATTAACAAATTCCCATCTGCCGCATAACCGCGGGCACGGCTTTTGAAAGTTTATACCCTGCAGGGGTGTCCCAACTTAGCCCATGATAAGCTCTCGCGATCAACGAAGGATATACATTCTCCCAGGAAGACCCGATCGGACTCGGAATCCCGGTTTACAAGACATTTCGGCAATGGTAAAACAAGACCAGCAAGACCGCCCGATGTGTTGACAATCCCGATAGGAGTCGCACGTATCTCGTTCTCAGGACACACCGGATAAGCTAAGCGTACAGGTACCGATGTAACCCAAGTTGCCAAGGGATGGTCCCGCACGGTGCTCTAGTTTGGACCAACACTTAGACAAGCATTGGCCCCGGGAGGCTAAAATAAGATGACCCTCGGGTTAATTACTCCCAAGGGAAAAGTAGGTGGTGGTGAGGCAAATGGTAAAACCAAGGTTGGGCCTTGCTGGAGGAGTTTTATTCAAAGCGAACTGTCAAGGGGGTCCCATAAATCACCCAACCGCGTTAGGGACGCAAAATCCAGGAACATAATACCGATATGACGGAAACTAGGGCGGCAAGAGTGGAACAAAACACCAGGCATAAGGCCAAGCCTTCCACCCTTTACCAAATATATAGATGCATTAATAATATAAGAGATATTGTGATATCCCAACATAATCCTGTCCACCATGGAGCAATCTTCAACTTCCCCTGCAACTAGCAACACTATAAGAGGGGCTTAGCAAAAGCGGTAACATAGCCAAGCAACGGTTTGCTAGGGAGGGTGAAAAAAGTTAGAGGCTGACATGGCAATTTGGGGAGGCTTGAAGAGCAAGAGAATAGGTAGCGCAGCATAGCGATAGAACGAAGCAACTAGCATAGCAATGATAGTAGTGAGATCCAGGGTAGCGGTCATCTTGCCTGAAATCCCGCAAGGAAGAAGAACGAGTCCATGAAGAAGATGAAGCCACGAAGACGAACCAAGCGTAGACGAACGAATCCTCACGATCGCAACGAAACGGGAACTATCGAGAGAAACACACAACATGGTAAACACACCACACATATACAAGACATGAAGCACAACAAGCATGATGCATGACAAAGCTACATGAAGCTACTCATGGCAAGAGATGATGCAAACAAGAGCAACACATCAAGGCAAGTTTAAATGAGGCCGGGAACAACATATAACAATTCCGGTAAGTCCTCATATGCAATTTTCGAAATTGGTTCAGATCTGAATAAACCTTATGTTCAAGTTGTTAAACAGCAAGTTAAGATGCACCAAGAGGGTCTACACGAAATTCTAGTCAAGTTACATATAAAGTTCATTAGATTTGGAGCTACGGCCTAGAAGATATGAGCAAAACAAGTTAAACATGGCATTGATGCAAAATGCATACAAACATCAAGCAAACATGCTCAAAACAAGGATGGAACATGATAATATGAAACTACATGCAAGTTCAAGCAAGTTTCATATAGAGCACACTCAAAACGGAGCAACGGTTCAACACATACACTATACAAGTTTAAAGGACAAGCTGTCCAAAACAGTAACTAGGCATCTAGCAAGCATCAAAACAATATGCTAAAACACCCCAACATGAAACAAAAGGCATGGTCATGATGTACAGGTAAAGCATGACAAAACATGAACACTGAGCTATCTCCAGAAATCACTAGAACATGCTCAAAAAGACATGGCAAGATTGCAAATAATAATAGTTTCAGACTTGGCAGAAATAATATCAGGTTGCAATGTTTAGAGCTATCAAACAACATGCTACAGGAATTTAACATGGCAAACAAAGGCATGGCATGAACCTACTAAATGCATAGAACAAAAGTCCTTTACTGACCATGAGCCAAAAAGGATCAGAAGATATGATGGCACCCATGTAAACATGGCAAATGATATGACAGATTCAAACATGCTAGGAACAACAATAAGTAGGCATGTTGGTGAGCTTGTACCACTCACCACAGAGCAATACATGGCATGGCAATGCAACCAACAGAAAGAATACATGTTTATGAAGCTAAGCATGGCAAGATCAAGTTCATAGGGTGCATGGATCACTAGTAAAGCATATGGCAAAACTGAACTTAATGTTAACAGACTGACAACAACATTATTTAGCAGTTTTGAGGGCAAGATAACAACAAGCTGCACAGGCTATAAATGCAACCAGGGGCATGGATGGATAGATCATGAAATGTATAACAAATCATCCTTAGTGAACATCTCCAGATTTTTCATAGAATGACTTCTAGCAGCAGGTTTACATAGCATCACAAAATAACAGATTCAGACAAGCAAAACAACAACAGCAAGTACCCTACTTAACAAGCTTTATGCACTCACTACACAACTCACGAAAATACATGGATCACACCCCTGTAAAGATGGCATGATGTAGTTCAAAACACATGTAGAGGTCATGCTCATAGGATGCACACATCAAACATGGCAAAAATGACAAATGAGCATGTTCTGTTAACGGACAACAGTTAACATCATATAGCACTCTTGCAATGATGATTCGGGCATCCAGATGAACTCAAACAAACATGGCACAATGGGACAAAATGAAGAGCATCTCATGATGAACATTTTTATATATTACACGCACAAAACGGAGTAGTATACATCAAGTTATGATGTTATGAACAAGGCAACATAAAGTGATAATCTCGGGACTTAGCAGTTTTTTGGAAAAAAAATGAGTGAGCGTTGAATAGTAAAAATCGCGCGGGGCGAGGCTTAGCGGCATCTCACCCATGGGCTTGGCCTAGTTGATTGAGGAGGCAGGCCGGGGCAGCGTCCGACGCTGGGCTGGGCCGCGGGGTAGCCAGGGCCCACCAGGCGCCGAGCGGGGTTGGTGGCGTCGTCCTGCCCGTTCCCGAGCGGGGATGAGGCAGGGGCAGCGGCGACAGTTGGCACCGACGACAAGCAGGCGAGGACGGGGCGGCACGGGGCGGTTCTGGCGGGAACGGGCAGATCCGGGCACGGGGGCGCCAGATCCGGCGATGACGGGGCCGGGCGGCAGCGCACGACGTACTCCGGCGCAGAGGAGGAGGCGGGGCGGCGCGGGTGTGCTCCGATGAGGGGCGGCGCAAGGCGTAGGGACGACGGCGAGACGGCTGCCGACGCGGAGGCAGGCGAAGACGATGGCAAAGGGGCTCCGGGGACCTGGTGGAGCTCGCTGCTGCTCCGGCGAGGACGCCGGCGGGGCCTGGTGCGGGAGCTCCTTCCCCTCGGGCTTGTGGACGAGGGAGCGGGAGGCGACGCGGGCGGGCGCCTGCGGGCCGGGGCGACGGCGGCTCGGGCCCGTGCGGGCTGCGCGTGGGCCTGGAGGGCCGCGGGATGTGGGAGGAAGGCTGCGGGGCATGTGGCGCTCTCCCGTTGGCTGGGAGGCGACTGGAGTGGCAGCGCTGGCGAGTGGGACGGCACCAAGTGGCGGACGGGAGGTGGCTGGGCGCAGAAAACGAGGCACCGGTGGCTGGGAGGTTAGGGGAGGAGGCTAGGGGTAGGTTTAGCCCGAAAATGGATGTGGGGGTGTCCATTTATAGGTAGGAGGGGCTAGGTTGGGGGGAATTGGGGGCTTTCGAAGCCCTCCGATCGCGATACGATGGATCCGATCGAGGGGGAGGTTAGGCAGGCCTGGGAGAGGTTGGTGGGTTGTGTTTAGATGGGCTAAGCTTTCGAGAGAGAAGAGATGGCAGCCCAGCAGCAGTTTCGGAGACCGAAACGTCCGATGAAGGTACCGACAGCGGTACCGCTACATGTTTAATGGTTGGGCTATCAAACGAGCTCCGAATGCGACGAAACTTGACAGGCGGCCTGTCTACACTATAATAAGACCACACGCCAAGTTTCATCCCATTCCAAGAACATTTTAATGCCAGTTATAAAATAATATTTCAGAGGTGCCGCGGGCGCGTGCGAGTGTGAAAGGGCTCGGAACAGACAACGGAGAGAACGGCGGAACCCGAACGGATGCAAGTTTTGAAAACATGATGATGCAATGCACATGATGACATGGCAAAATGCAACACGCAAGCAAATGACATGGCAACTACGGCGAAAAACTGGAAGACACCTAGCGCATCGAATCCGGGGCGTTACAACACTCCTCCACTAACAAGAGATCTCGTCCCGAGATCTTAGGAACGAGACGGGGGGAAAGAGGATGAGGTGAAGCAAGAACTCAAGAGAAGAAGTAAAGAATCGAGAGCACTCGAGAAAAAGAGAGGAACGACAAGAATGACAAGAGTCGAAAGCTCACGGAATTCGATAGACTATGAAACCACTCTGGTTAGAACGAGATAAGAAATGAATAAGACTGAAAGGATTTAGGCAGCACTCCGGCTGAAAATGGAATGATTAGAACATGCGCCTGAGAAGATGGAATGATACTTGACATGATGAACCACACAATGCCACCGGAAGAATTAAAAGAGTAGAATGAAATGAACGAAGAAGAAGAAGACATCTTCTACCACAATTAAGTTGAGAGGGATCCTTGCAAGGAAGGATTGAACGGAGTTGTTGGAAATTCAACAACAAAAGAATAAGCTTGTTGTGGACTTATAGATAACATCTCAAGATCATAAGGTGATAACCGACCACAAACGGAAATGATTGGATAGCTGAGAAGAACAAAGAAATGCAAAACTCCACTTCAAAAGAATACGGAGAATTAAATACACTTCGAGACGCGAGAAGAAAGATACTTGAACTCCACCAACAAAATCTGATGAAGACTTGAAGAATAAATTAAATCATGAAGAACCACCATGAAGAACTCCGTTGACAAAAGGATGGTGAGATAGAGTGAAGGATGAAAGACTAAGATGAGCCTTGCGGTGATTTAGATGGAGGTTCCGACGAAATGGCCGAGGAAATTGAACTCCGGAAAAGAAAATATGAAAACACTTGGAACTAGAATTTATTCATCAAGAACAAAATCCGAAGGAAGGGATTACTCACTTGGATGAAATAAGAATAAGATTTATTGTATGCTTATCCTTCATCAAATTTAATTGATGATGCACGGATTTTGCATACTACTTATTCTTCTTGAAAATGATTGAGAAGTGACATATCACAAACTTGAGAAGGTCTTCATGAACCACCGGTAGGATTGGAAAGAACGAATGAATAAAAATGATAATCAAGGAAAAAGAATCTTGAACGAACCAGCGTTAGAATTCGGAAAATGACTGATGAAAGAGACTGAATCACCGGGAGGAATTAGAAGTACCAACATGCCTGAGAGGATTTAGATACAAGAGAACAGGAAGAACTCGAGTTGATTTAAGAACATTTGAACAAAGCACCGGGATAAATAGAGAATGATAACTGGAATGATGGCCTCCGGTGAAACAAAAAAGAAATCAACTCTTGAAATACTTCGGATGGTTGAGAAAAGAATATGTGACAAATGGAATAATTCGAAACTGATAGCATGAAGCTAGAACCATGAATCTTCGGGAGAACAGACAAGATTTAGAGGAAAAACTCTTCTTCGGTCTTCAAATGACGACGAGAAACACCAGCAAAATTACTGAGGTACTCCGATAGAATGAAAAGCGAAGAGGTTGAGATAACAATGAAAAGAATTTGAAATTGATCTTGGAGATGGCATCTGACTGATGAAATTCATTCTTACGTCAAACTCGAAAAAGAATTATGAATGGCTCTGGAATAATTAGAAGAGTCAGGTAAGATCCTGGGAAAAGACTTGTGGGTTAGGGCCCACTGAAGAGAAAAACACCGTTGAAAAGGATTGTTGAAGAAATAGATGATGCATCGGAACAATTGAAATATTTGAATGAGGTGACAACCTCGGATTAATTGGAAGATAGACGAATCTCTTGAGATGTCTTGAGCACTCCGGAAGGATAAACTGGCGAGAGGCAAACGAGCAAGGAGAACACTTGATCCAAGGAAAATAATATGATCAACCCGAAAAAAACTTGAATTGAGTCCACCGGAGAAGAAAAAGAGTTGAAGAATGACAAACGAGACGAGAAAACACCGGTTGAGATAATTGATGAAAGACTGAAGAGGCTCCGCACGGATGAAATTGATGCTCGAAAG
>NC_057813.1:85738742-85759530 GCF_018294505.1 Triticum aestivum
CTCAGGCTCCGGGAATAAGAGGGTGGGAGGGCGGGAAAACAAAGGCAACTTGGAAGGGGGAACCGACGAATATTTTGAAGAGAAACACCGGTTGAAAGAAGGCAAAGGCTTCACACGAGTAGGATGGATACTCGATTACGGACTCTGACTCCAAGATGAAAAAGGGGTGGGCGGGTGGGAAAAAGAAAACAACTGAGGATTGCACTCAAAGATGAAGAGGCTCGAGTCAACTTGACGAGAAATGCACTGGATAAAAAGAGAAGAGAACCAACGACCGAAAAACCAACTGCGTGATCCTAAAGAAAGTTTGAAAGGGAAGAGGAGTAATTCAAAACACCTACGTCAAGATTCCTGACCAGAGCGACGAAGGGGCTGAGGAGTAAAAAGAATTCCTACTCTCCGATATAACTAGACTCCGAAAAACAGTTTTGTTCTAGACTCGACAACGGCCAAACTACACGATCAATCAAGGGGGCTCCTAGGGTCAGTCGAGGCTCTGATACCAACTTGTCACGCCCAATATGCGATACTATCCTAAAGAGACTCGAAGGTCCCACCAAGGATAGAACCGCATATTGAAACGCTTTTGCAAGGTGGATATCATTACATCAACATTACATAACAGATAGGGATACATACAAGAGGCATACAATGCCACACGAATACAACATCATCATACAAGAGATCAACATCCGACTACGGATGAGACACAAATAGAAACTCAAACGACATCCACCCTGCTAGCCCAGGCTGCTGACCTGGAACCTATTCCCTGATCGAAGAAGAAGCAGAAGAAAAACACCAAAACAAGCAAACATCGCTCTCGCGTCATGATCATCGCATAACCTGTACCTGCAACTGTTGTTGTAGTAATCTGTGAGCCACGAGGACTCAACAATCCCATTACCATGGGTATCAAGACTAGCAAAGCTTAAAGGGAAAGGAAGGGGTAAAGTGGTGAGATTGCAGCAGCGACTAAGCATATATGGTGGCTAACATACGCAAATAAGAGCGAGAAGAGAGCAAACGGAACGATCGTGAAGCTAGCAATGATCAACAAGTGATCCTGAACTCCTACTTACGTCAAACATAACCCAAAATCGTGTTCACTTCCCGGACTCCGCCGAGAAGAGACCATCACGGCTACACACGCGGTTGATGCGTTTTAATTCGGATCTGGTGTCAGGTTCTCTACAACCGGACATTAACAAATTCCCATCTGCCATATAACTGCGGGCATGGCTTTCGAAAGTTTATACCCTGCAGGGGTGTCCCGACTTAGCCCATGATAAGCTCTCGCGATCAATGAAGGATATACCTTCTCCCAGGAAGACCCGATCAGACTCGGAATCCCGGTTTACAAGACATTTCGACAATGGTAAAACAAGACCAGCAAGACCGCCCGATGTGTCGACAATCCCGATAGGAGTCACACGTATCTCGTTCTCAGGACACACCAGATAAGCTAAGCGTACAGGTACCGACGTAACCCAAGTTGCCAAGTGATGGTCCCGCACGATGCTCTAGTTTGGACCAACACTTAGACAAGCATTGGCCCCAGGGGGGGCTAAAATAAGATGACCCTCGAGTTAATTACTCCCAAGGGAAAAGTAGGTGGTGGTGAGGCAAATGGTAAAACCAAGGTTGGGCCTTGCTGGAGGAGTTTTATTCAAAGCGAACTGTCAAGGGGGTCCCATAAATCACCCAACCGCGTTAGGGACGCAAAATCCGGGAACATAATACCGATATGACGGAAACTAGGGCGGCAAGAGTGGAACAAAACACCAGGCATAAGGCCAAGCCTTCCACCCTTTACCAAATATATAGATGCATTAATAATATAAGAGATATTGTGATATCCCAACATAATCCTGTCCACCATGGAGCAATCTTCAACTTCCCCTGCAACTAGCAACACTATAAGAGGGGCTTAGCAAAAGCGGTAACATAGCCAAGCAACGGTTTGCTAGGGAGGGTGAAGAAAGTTAGATGCTGACATGGCAATTTGGGGAGGCTTGAAGAGCAAGAGAATAGGTAGCGCAACATAGCGATAGAACGAAGCAACTAGCATAGCAATGATAGTAGTGAGATCCAGGGTAGCGGTCATCTTGCCTGAAATCCCGCAAGGAAGAAGAACGAGTCCATGAATAAGATGAAGCCACGAAGATGAACCAAGCGTAGACGAACGAATCCTCACGATCGCAACGAAACGGGAACTATCGAGAGAAGCACACAACATGGTAAACACACCACACATATACAAGACATGAAGCACAACAAGCATGATGCATGACAAAGCTACATGAAGCTACTCATGGCAAGAGATGACGCAAGCAAGAGCAACACATCAAGGCAAGTTTAAATGATGCCGGGAACAACATATAACAATTCCGGTAAGTCCTCATATGCAATTTTCGAAATTGGTCCAGATCTGAATAAACCTTATGTTCAAGTTGTTAAACAGCAAGTTAAGATGCACCAAGAGGGTCTACACGAAATTCTAGTCAAGTTACATATAAAGTTCATTAGATTTGGAGCTACGTTCTAGAAGATATGAGCAAAACAAGTTAAACATGGCATTGATGCAAAATGCATACAAACATCAAGCAAACATGCTCAAAACAAGGATGGAACATGATAATATGAAACTACATGCAAGTTCAAGCAAGTTTCATATAGAGCACACTCAAAACAGAGCAACGGTTCAACACATACACTATACAAGTTTAAAGGACAAGCTGTCCAAAACAACAACTAGGCATCTAGCAAGCATCAAAACAATATGCTATAGCACCCCAACATGAAAACAAAAGGCATGGGCATGATGTACAGGTAAAGCATGACAAAACATAAATACTGAGCTATCTCCAGAAATCACTAGAACATGCTCAAAAAGACATGGCAAGATTGCAAATAATAACAGTTTCAGACTTGGCGGAAATAACATCAAGTTGCAATGTTTAGAGCTATCAAACAACATGCTACAGGAATTTAACATGGCAAACAAAGGCATGGCATGAACCTACTAAATGCATAGAACAAAAGTCCTTTACTGACCATGAGCCAAAAAGGATCAGAAGATATGATGGCACCCATGTAAACATGGCAAATGATATGACAGATTCAAACATGGCAGGAACAACATAAGTAGGCATGTTGGTGAGCTTGTACCACTCACCACAGAGAAATATATGGCATGGAAAGGATACATGTTTATGAAGCTAAGCATGGCAAGAGAAAGTTCATAGGGTGCATGGATCACTACTAAAACACATGGCAAAACTGAACTTAATGTTAACAGGCTGACAACAACATTATTTAGCAGTTTTGAGGGCAAGATAACAACAAGCAAAAGCAGGTTATAAATGCAACCATGGGCATGGATGGATAGAGCATGACATGTATAACAAATCATCCTTAGTGAACATCTCCAGATTATGCATAGAATGACTTGTAGAAGCAGGTTTACATAGCATCACAAAATAACAGATTCAGACAAGCAAAACAGCAACAACAAGTACCCTACTTAACAAGCTTGATGCACTCACTACACAACTCAAAAAAAATACATGGATGGCACCCCTGTAAATATAGCATGATGTAGTTCAAAACACATGTAGAGCTCATGCTCATAGGATGCACACATCAAGCATGGTAAAAATGACAAATGAGCATGTTCTGTTAACAGACAGCAGTTAACATCATATAACACTCTTGCAACGATGATTCGGGCATCAATATGAAATCAAACAAACATGACACAATGGGACAAAATGAAGAGCATCTCATGGTGAACATTTTGATATATTACACGCACAAAACGGAGCAGTATGCAGCAAGTTATGATGTTATGAACAGGGCAACATAAAGTGGTAATCTCGGGACTTAGCAGTTTTTTTGGAAAAAATGAGTGAGTTTCGAATAGTAAAAATCACGCGGGGCGAGGCTTAGCGACATCTCACCCATGGGCTTGGCCCAGTTGATTGAGGAGGCAGGTCGGGGCAGCGACCGACGCTGGGCTGGGCTGCGGGGTAGCCAGGGCCCACAAGGCGCCGAGCGGGGTTGGTGGCGTCGTCCTCCTCATTCCCGAGCGGGGATGAGGCAGGGGCGGCAGCGACAGTTGGCGCCGGCGACAAGCAGGCGAGGACGGGGCGGCGCGGGGCGGTTCCGGCGGGAAAGGGCAGATCCGGGCACGGGGGCGCCAGATCCGGCGATGACGGGGCCGGGCGACGGCGCGCAACGTACTCCGGCGCAGAGGAGGAGGCGGGGCGGCACGGGTGCGCTCCAACGAGGGGCGGCGCGAGGCGTAGGGACGACAGCAAGACGACAGCTGATGCGGAGGCAGGCGAAGACGATGGCGAAGGGGCTCCGGGGACCTGGTGGAGCTCGCTGCTGCTCCGGCGAGGACGCCGGCGGGGCCTGGTGCGGGAGCTCCTTCCCCTGGGGCTCGTGGACGAGGGAGCGGGAGGCGCGCCTGCGGGCCGGGGCGGCGGTGGCTCGGGCCCGGGCGGGCTGCGCCTGGGCCTGCAGGGCCGCTGGAGGTGGAAGGAAGGCTGCGGGGCGCGTGGCGCTCTCCCGTTGGCTGGGAGGCGACTGGAGCGGCAGCGCTGGCGAGTGGGACGGCACCAAGTGGCGGACGGGAGGTGGCCGAGCGCGGAAAATGAGGCGCTGGCGGCTGGGAGGTTAGGGGAGGAGGCTAGGGGTAGGTTTAGCCCGAAAATGGATGTGAGGGTGTCCATTTATAGGTAGGAGGGGCTAGGTTAGGGGGAATTGGGGGCTTTCGAAGCCCTTCGATCACGATCCAACGGATCCGATCGAGGGGGAGGTTAGGCAGGCCTGGGAGATGTTGGTGAACTGTGTTTAGATGGGCTAAGCTTTTGGGAGAGAAGAGATGATAGTACAGCAGCAGTTTCAGAGACCGAAACGTCCGACGAAGGTACCGGCAACGGTACCGCTGTATGTTTAACGGTTGGGCTATCAAATGAGCTCCGAATGCGACAAAAGTTGATAGGCGGCCTATATACACTATAATAAGACCACACGCCAAGTTTCATCCCATTCCGAGAACATTTTTATGCCACTTATAAAATAATATTTCGGAGGTGTCGCGGGCGCGTGCGAGTGTGAAAGGGCTCGGAACGGACAACGGAGAGAACCGCGGAACCCGAACGGATGCAAGTTTTGAAACATGATGATGCAATGCACATGATGACATGGCAAAATGCAACACGCAAGCAAATGACATGGCAACTACGGCGAAAAACTGGAAGACACCTGGCGCATCGAATCCGGGGCGTTACATCTTTCAAACCAACAGACGAAATAGTCAAATTCCAGGTCCACCCAACGGACCCTACAAAAACAGCATCAATTGGGGCACAACTGAACCCTGCAACAGACGCCGCACTATGAGAGCTTTTGCGCGAGAATTGGGACATCTTCGCCTGGCATCCTTTAGACATGCCATGTATCCCATGTAGGCTGGCCGAGCATAGCCTAAACATACTAAAGGGATACAAGCCAGTCAAGCAGACTCTTC
This sequence comes from Triticum aestivum, assembly GCF_018294505.1. Lineage (NCBI taxonomy): Eukaryota > Viridiplantae > Streptophyta > Magnoliopsida > Poales > Poaceae > Triticum > Triticum aestivum. The sequence goes on from NC_057813.1 coordinate 85,744,282, forward strand.
GGCGCTTTTCAGAACCCAAGCGACAAGCCATGAGAGAAGAGCTAGCCAAGCTACTCGAGGCCGGATTCATCAGAGAAATAAAACATCCTAACTGGCTAGCAAACCTGGTGATGGTACCAAAGAAGGACAAATCCTGGAGCCTACACGTCGATTTCAAGGACCTTAATAAGGCTTGCCCTAAGGATCCCTTCCCCCTCCCCCGCATCGATCAAATCATCAACGCTACCGCAGGACACGACTCGCCATAGATAAAGATGGCGGAATCCAATCAAGCCGCAACGGCATTCATCACTCCATACGGCCCCTTCTGTTTAACACCATGCCCTTCGGGCTAAAAAATGCCAGTGCAACCTATCAACGCATGATTCAGAGATGCCTGGAAACACAAATCGGCAAAACAGTGGAGGCATACGTAGACGACGTGGTCATCAAAACCAGACACCTCAAATCCTTAATAGACGACTTGAGGCTTACGTTCGACAATCTCCGAACATATGACATCAAGCTCAATCCGGAAAAATGCATCTTCGGCGTACCTGCTGAAAAGCTCTTGGGCTTCATCGTCTCCAGTAGAGGAATTGAAGCAAATCCGGCTAAAATCCGAGCTCTGTCACAGTTGGCTACCCCAACAGACCTCAAGCAAATCCAGAAATTAACTGGATGCGTGGCTGCCCTAAGCCGCTTTATCTCCCAATTAGGAGAAAAGGCATTACCTCTCTATCGCCTTCTTCGACACGCCGACCACTTCGAGTGGACGGATGCGGCTACGGCCGGACTGGGAAATAAAAGCCCTCTTGGCCAGCAATCCAATCCTGTTCGTGCCAAGTATTGGCGAACCCATGTTGTTATATATAGCCGCAACACACCAGGTTGTAAGCGCAGTGCTCATCGTCGAACGAGAGACGGATGGACACAAGTTCCCGCTTCAAAAGCCGGTATACTACGTATCCACCGTCCTCACTCCATGCAAATCATGGTACCCACATTATTAGAAGATAGCATACGCGGTCTTCATGGCATCCCGAAAACTACGACACTACTTTCAAGAGTGTTCGATCACGGTGGCCTCTGAAGTACCACTCAACGATATAATAAATAACCGCGATGCCATGGGCTGGATTGCTAAATGGGCTATCGAGCTCCTCCCATTTGACATAACATACAAACCATGGTGAGCCATTAAGTCGCAAGTACTGGCTGACTTCGTCGTCGAATGGACAGAAGCCGAACTCCCTAAAGAGTATGGCACGTACTCCAATTGGATCATGCACTTTGACGGCTCTAAAATGCTGGCTGGTCTGGGGGCAGGCGTTGTCCTGACATCCCCCACTGGAGATACAGTCCAATACGCACTCCAAATACTATACACAGATTCCAACAATGTAGCCGAATATGAGGCTCTGTTGCATGGTCTTCGGATGGCAGTCTCCATGGGCATTCAATGCCTAGAAGTGCGTGGGGATTCGAACCTCGCAATATCTCAAATAAATGGAGACTTTGACGCCAAGGACCCAAAAATGGCGGCCTACCGCAATGCCATCCTCAAAATGTCAGCTCGGTTCGAGGGGCTCGAATTCCACCATGTGGTCCGAGAAAACAATCAAGCGATGGATATCCTCGCCCGCATAGGCGCTAAGCGTGACCCCGTCCCACCTAATATCTTCCTGGAAAGGCTGTTCAAGCCATCCGTGGTATGGGAAGGGGAGACCGGCAATATCAGTCCGGATCCGAACACAACCCCCGATCCCGAACACTCTGACATAATCGGAGGCTCCGCCACATAAATAACACCGTCGGCCCACGTGATCATGGTTGTCATCGCCCCGTGGACAGAACCATTCTTAGCCTACCTAAATAGGCAAGAACTCCCCGAGGACCAAAATGAGGCACATTGCATTGTGCGGCGTTCTAAAGCCTACAAGGTCCATGAGGGAGAGCTTTATAAGAAAAGCGCGACTAGAGTGCTCCAAAGGTGCATCTCTGTAACACCCCGAGACCGACGCTCCAGTCGCCTTCCATATTTTTCTTTGATGTCATGTGTTTTACTTTTGTTTGTTGCTTTTCTTCATGTCATCATTTGCATTGCATCGGCACTCCTTTGTCGTCATGTTTTAAAACTTGCATCCGTTCGTAGTTGCTGTGTCCCCCTTTGTCTTTGTTGTCTGTTTCGAGACCAACCAGGTTCTCGTTTCCCTCTTGTTTGACCACCTTATCTCTTTGCACGACCATGGACTCTCTTTCGCAACCTCGTGCACGTCCAAATGCTTCCCGAACCCGACCCGCACAGTCATGACCGTTGAGTCCGGATCATCCCCAAACATCTACAAAATATCTCCGTTTTCTTATTTGGATTCCCTAACCTATTTTTCTCGACCACCCGATCTAAATTGGAGGGTCCAATTGAACCTCTACCCAAAATCCACTTGCTATATAAAGACCAACCCTAAAATCTAGGGACATGTCCCATCGATCCCTCTCGGCCGGCGCCACTGTCTTCCTCGGGATCTCATCCCGATCCAATCCACCAACCAGCGCTCCCCCATGTCCCTCCTCGATCCCCTCACCCAACCAGCCACCGAAGCCTGCAGCCTCCTCCCACCTTGGGATCATCTTCCGGCCAACCCGAGCCCCTCCTGCGCCCGAGCCTTCTGGCCTCGCAATCCAGCCAAGCTCTCCTCGTGCCCGGCAGCCATGGTGCCCGAGGCCTCTTGTCTCCTCGTCGCCCGTGCCTTCCTCCGTGCTCATGCTCGAGCGGGAGCATCTTGTGCAGCAGCGAACGGCGCCTGGCCCCGCCACATCTCCGCGCTGCCGGCGAGTTTCGTCCAAGATGAGCGCCGCCGCTCCCTTCTTCTCCTTCCCGGTGCTCACCGTTCCTCTCGATCTCTCTCATCCCTCTCTCTCTTTTCTTCAGCAGGAGCTCCCGCAAGATGTCAGGAACGAGACCCCATGTTCTGCTTCGACCAAATCACGCCGCCATACTTTGCGTTTGCCGTTCGCTGCCGTTCTCTACCAGATCCGGCTGGCCTCCGCCGCCCTTGCCCGTTCCAGGCCGGATCCCGCCGACTGGGCCCCGTCCACCGAGCTCCCTGCAGCGCCAGAGTCCCGCCGCTTCCCTTCCCTGCATCGCCGCTAAGGCCTCGTCGCTGGAGTCCCATGTGTCGTCGTGTCCGTTGACCGGTCCCGCTGCTGCGTCTTCTTTTCAAACCGTGCATCGGGTTATAAAGATTTATATATGTAAAATGCTTAGAATTTTGTGTAGATTAATAATTTCCTACTTTCATCCATGTTAAATATGTTTAAACATGCTGTTTGTTTAAACTTGATCAAATGCCATGTTGAAATGATTTATTTCATAACTAAATAACCGTAGCTCCAATTTTAATAAACTTTATATGTAAATGGGTTGGAAAAATGCCTAGATTAACATGGTGCACTTTGTTTTACTGTTTAACAACTCTAAATTGTGTTTAGGGCAGAACAGTACCAAATTCATAATTTGCATATGAGGATTTTCCGGAATTGTTGTTTGTTGTTCCGGCCTCATTTAAACTTGTCTAGATAGGTAGTTTTTCATATGCTTCACCCCTTGCCATGTTTAACAACATTTAATATTGTTTGGTAGCTTAAACGAGATTAAACTAAATATGTCAATGTGGTGTTTCATCAATATGCAACTCGTTGCATATTGAGCTCCACTTAACTTGTACTATTGTTTGTTGCACTTTGCCATGCCATGCCTCATTAAACCGGACATGCATCATACCTGATTATGCATCATGCCATGTTTGTGCTTGCGTGTTTACCATGTTGTTTGCTTCTTTCCGGGTTGCTTCTCTCGTTAGCTTCGGTTTCGTTCTGGAGTTGTGAGGATTCGTTCGACCACGTCCGCTTGTCTTCTTTACGGACTCGTTCTTCTTCCTAGCGGGATTTCAGGCAAGATGACCATCACCTTGGATCTCACTACTATCATTGCTATGCTAGATTGCTTCGTTCTATCGCTTTGCTGCGCTACCTATCTCTTGCTCGTCAAGCCTCCCAGTTTGCCATGTCAGCCTCTAACCTTTTTCACCCTTCCTAGCAAACTATTGCTTGGCTATGTTACCGCTTTTGCTCAGCCCCTCTTATAGCATTGTTAGTTGCAGGTGAAGTTGAAGATTGCTCCATGATGGATGGGATTATGTTGGGATATCACAATATCTCTTATACTTGGTAAAGGGTGGAAGACTCGGCCTTATGCCTAGTGTTTTGTTCCACTCTTGCCGCCCTAGTTTTCGTCATATCGGTATTATGTTCCCGAATTTTGTGTTCCTTACGCGGTTGGGTGATTTATGGGACCCCCTTGACAGTTTGCGTTGAATAAAACTCCTCCAGCAAGGCCCAACCTTGGTTTTACCATTTGCCTCACCACCACCTATCCCTTTCCCTTGGGTCGGCCAACCCAAGGGTCATCTTTATTTTAGCCCCCCCGGGCCAGTGCTTCTCTAAGTGCTGGTCTGAACCGAGCAACCTGCGGGGCCACCTCGGGGAAACTCGAGGTCCGGTTTTACTCATAGCTTGACTTATCCGGTGTTGCCCTGAGAACGAGATATGTGCAGCTCCTATCGGGATTGTCGGCGCATCGGGCGGCTTTGCTGGTCTTGTTTTACCATTGTCGAAATGTCTTGTAAACCGGGATTCCGAGACAGATCGGGTCTTCCTGGGAGAAGGAATATCCTTCATTGGCCGTGAGAGCTTGTGATGGGCTAAGTTGGGACACCCCTGCAGGGTATAAACTTTCGAGAGCCGTGCCCGCGGTTATGTGGCAGATGGGAATTTGTTAATGTCCGGTTGTAGATAACTTGACACCAGATTCGAATTAAAATGCATCAACCGCGTGTGTAGCCGTGATGGTCTCTTTTGGGCGGAGTCTGGGAAGTGAACACAGGTTTGGGTTATGTTTGACGTAAGTAGGAGTTCAGGATCACTTGTTGATCATTGCTAGCTTCACAACCGTTCCATTGCTTCTCTTCTCGCTCTTATTTGCGTATGTTAGCCACCATATATGCTTAGTCGCTGCTGCAACCTCACCACTTTACCCCTTCCTTTCCCATTAAGCTTTCCTAGTCTTGATACCCATGGTAATGGGATTGCTGAGTCCTCGTGGCTCACAGATTACTACAACAACAGTTGCAGGTGCAGGTTATGCGATGATCATGACGCGACAGCGATGTTTGCTTGTCTTGAGTTCTTCTTCTGCTTCTTCTTCAATCAGGGGATATGTTCTAGGTCGGCAGGCTGGGCTAGCAGGGTGGATGTCGTTTGAGCTTTTGTTTGTGTTTCATCCGTAGTCGGATGTTGGTCTTATGTATGATGTATTGATGTATTCGTGTGGCATTCCATGCCTCTTGTATGTATCCCCATCTATTATGTAATATTGATGTAATGATATCCACCTTGCAAAAGTGTTTCAATATGAGGTTCTATCCTTGGTGGGACCTTCGAGTCTCTTTAGGATAGTATCGCATATTGGGCGTGACAAGTTGGTATTAGAGCCTCGATCGACCATAGGAGCCCCCTTGATTTTTGGCCGTTGTTGAGTCTAGAAGAAAACTATTTTGAGTCTTAGGATTATATATATCGGAGAGTAGGATTCTTTTTACTCCTCATCCCCCTTCGTCGCTCTGGTGAGGACTCCTGACGTAGAAGTTTTGTCTTTCCTCTCCTCAAATTTCACTAATTTTTTTTAGGATCACGCGGGTATCTTGGAATCGTTCCGATAGTCTTGTGACGAGAACATTGTTCTTGGTGCCTCCTCACATTTAGGGGTTGTGGCAGTGTCCCAAGGAGTTGAGCTCCGAGGTGTTGTCATCACAATTTTATCATTGCAGTTCTGGAATACCTGAGTTTTGCCGACATCGAAAATCTCTTTTATGCAGTTGTTGGTGAGATAACCTCGCGCCACCCAGTACTGGGGAGTTCGGGAGTATTTCCATAGCTCGTATAATGAATGCTTTTCGAAGGTTGAGGTACATGATTTCCGGAGTTTTCTTGGTTATGTGTTGACGGATGGATACAACTGGATGTAGGGATTGTTAGTTTGGGTGAGATATATTGCTTCCCCTGTATCCCCAACACCACATTGCATAACCAGAAAGTTTCAGGAGTTTTATAGGTGGGAATTTTAGTAGCTCCTAGAATATCTTTCCGACAGATGCATGATATGGGATTGGGTAAAACTCTATCATATGTATTTGTTTCGGCTTATTTCTGCAAGCCAATCCTTTGTTTTGTTTTGAGTTGTGGTATTTGAGTTGCTTCAATGTCAAGTGTTGATTCCATACCTTTCAAGCGGTGTTCTCATATTTCTATGAGAGTGCTAATCCTTCTTGTTTATCGAGATTGTCATGTCAATTCTTTTCCAAACCGGCATGCTTCTTTTCAAGTGGATCCGATCCTTTCAACATCCGCAATATCATCTCTAAGTTTTCTCAACGGTGTTTCTTCCTCCGTCCCAAGTTGCCTTTGTTTTTTTCCCGCCCTCCCACCCTTTTTCTTCAAGGACTCAGATTTCTTAATCAAGTATCCTTTTATTGATGGGAAGTCTCTCCGTTCTTTTCCGTCAATGTTCTTACCCGGTGATTATCATTAAGTTGGCCAGGAGTTTCAAGTTCATCATTCTTCATCTCTTTTTCTTCTCCGGTGGATCCAATTTCAAGCTTTCGGTGTTGATCTTATCCCTTTTCCTCTTTTCACAATGCTTTCTCATTCCACTGCACCAATTAATCATCCACCTCTCGCTATTTATTTGTTTTGGAGTACTGAAGATATCTTGGAAGATTCATCTTTCCATTCTCAATCCGTTCAAGTTTTTTTGAGGTTGTTATCTCATTCAAGTCATTTAATTCAACCGATGCAATGTCTCTTTTAAATTGTTCAACGGTGTTTATTTTGAGTGGGCCCTAACCCACAGGTCTTTTCCCAGGATCTTACCTGACTCTTCGAATTTTCCCGGAGCTTCTAAAATTCTTTTCAAAGTTTGACGTAAGAGTGGGTTATCATCAGTCATATGTCTTTCTCCAAGATCTTTCAAATTATTTTCATCGTTGGTTCAACCTTTCCAATTTTCATTCCGGAGTGCCTCAACAATTGTCATGGTGGTTCTCATCATCATTCTCAACATGTGAAGACCGAAGAAGAGTTTCTCTTAAATCTTGCTCCATTCTCTTCAAGATTCATGGTTCTAGCTTGATGCCATCCTCTCATAATTGTTTTCGCTTGTGAGAACTTTTTTCATCCATCCGGAGCAATTCAGGAGTCTTTTCAGTTTGTTTCTCTAGAGCCCATCACCTCATAATTATTCATTCCAGCTTTCAGCCCTCTTCTAGAAATCTTATCGGTGCATTGTTCAAATATCCTCTAATCAGTTCATGGTCTCTTCGTTCTCATGTATCTAAATCCCCTCAAGTATCTTCATTCGTTTTCCAATTCTTCCCGGTGAATTGTGCCTTTGCTACTTTCATTTTCAATTCTTACGGTGGTTCGTTCAAGATTTCACTTCCTTCGTTATCATATCAAATATTCGTTGTTTCCAAATCCCACCATGGTTCCATCAATACCTTCTCAAGTTTGTGCTATATCTCTCTTAATCCTGTCTACAAGAATAAGTAGTATGCCAAATCTGTTGATTGCCATCAATTTATATTGATGAAAGATAGGCATGACATAATTTTATTCTTGTTTCATCCAAGTGATCTAGTTTCTTCTTTCCATCGTTGTTCATCATGTCACATTTCTCGGTTCGAGATGCTCCATCTTTTCTTTTCTGGAGTTCCAAGTTTTCCGCATTATCTCATCACAAAGCTCCATCTAAATCATTGCAAGGCTTCACCTTGTGTTTTAAACTTCTCTTTCTTTCTATCATCCTTTTATTACTGGAGTTCTTCATGGAGGATCTACATGGTGGTTCGTATTATTTTCATTCTTCATTTGTTCTTCAAGACTTCTCTCGAGGTGATGATCCGCCAAGCTATACTCAAAATTAAACATGGTGCTCAACACATGTTTTGTTTTGAGGCGTTCAAGTATTCTTCTTCTTGTATTTCGAAGTGCAATTCTTTCTACCTTAGCTTTTGAGGTGGTGTTATATCATTCTTGGCAATTTCCATTCAGGTTTCGTGATTCACATGTTGTCAAGAATGAGGTATTTTAAATCCATCAATCTCTTCTTTGGAGTTATCTTGGTATAGATTTCACCTAAAGCCTTCCCTAAGGAATGTTGCTATTTGTGGTGCTTATCAATGATCTGAGTTTTCTCCTATCCTCTCAGCGAAAGAAGTTTTCATCTCTTCTTTGATCTCAAACAAGCAATTGTTTTTCGTTAATGGCAGAATTTCACCTCAAGTGTTGAGATGTTTCCATAAGCCCACTACAAGCTTATTCTCTTCGTTGTTGGTTTTCCAACAACTTCGTTATAACCTTTTTGGAAGGGTGCTTTCCAAGCTCATTTGTGCCAGATGTTGGCATTTTCTTCTCCATTCTTTTATTCCAATGGTCTATCTTCTATTATTTCTTCCGGAAACATTGTGATGTTGCACTTTTCACCCATCACCTCGTTTTGTCAAGATCATGTTCTTTTCCTTACTTATCCGTTTAACCGGAGTGTTGTGTTCTCATTCAAGTTCTTTCATGTTATCAAGTTTTGCCTCTCTTTTCAACCCGAGTGCTGTCTGAAATCCTTCTTACCCATTGTGCCATTCTTTCAATATTTCGGAGGCAGTGTGTTGTTGATTTCATCAAGTATCTTCTCATCTTCTCAAGTTCATGTTCTATTCCTTCCATGTTCAACCGGAGTGCTGCCCGAATTCTTCCTCTCTCATCTTGTTTTAATCGGAGTGGTTTCAAATTCTATCTTGTCCATTAAACTCTTGATTCATGTCTTTGCAACCTTCAAGTTCTCGGAATGTTCCTTGTTCCTCTTTTCCAATGGATTGTTTGCAATCTCGTTCATCTCTGTTGTACTCTTTCTTTTTAATTGCTCAACCTATCAAGGTTCATGGTTTCACTCGTTCGTCAAAGAAGCAACTTAGTTTTACCTCTTCTCTTCCTCTTCCGTTTCTCTTCGGTGCCATCCTAGATCTCGGGACGAGATCCTCTTGTAGTGGTGGAGTGTTGTAACGCCCCAAGACCAATGCTCTAGTCGCCTTCCCTATTTTTCGTTGCTGTCGTGTGTTTTACTTTTGTTTGTTGCTTTTCTTCATGTCATCATTTGCATTGCATCGGCACTCCTTTGTCGTCATGTTTTAAAACTTGCATCCGTTCGTAGTTGCCGTGTCCCCCTTTGTCTTCTCTGTCCGTTTCGAGACCAACCGGGTTCTCGTTTCCCTCTTGTTTGACCACCTTATCTCTTTGCACAACCATGGACTCTCTTTCGCAACCTCGCGCATGTCCGAATGCTTCCCGAACCCGACCCGCACAGTCATGACCGTTGAGTCCGATCATCCCCAAACATCTATAAAATATCTCCGTTTTCTTATTTGGATTCCCTAACCTATTTTTCTCGACCACCCGATCTAAATCGGAGGGTCCAATTGAACCTCTACGCCAAATCCACTTGCTATATAAAGACCAACCCTAAAATCTAGGGACATGTCCCATCGATCCCTCTAGGCCGCCGCCACTGTCTTCCTCGGGATCTCATCCCGATCCAATCCACGAACCAGCGCTCCCCCATGTCCCTCCTCGATCCCCTCGCCAAGCCAACCACCGAAGCCTGCAGCCTCCTCCCACCTTGGGATCATCTACCGGCCAATCCGAGCCCCTCCTGCGCCCGAACCTTCCGGCCTCGAACTCCAACCAAGCTCTCCTCGTGCCCGGCAGCCATGGCGCCCGAGGCCTCCTGTCTCCTTGTCGCCCACGCCTTCCTCCACGCTCATGCCCGAGCGGGAGCATCCCGTGCAACAGCGAATGGCGCCTGGCCCCGCCACATCTCCGCGCTACCGGCGAGTTTCGTCCAAGATGAGCGCCGCCGCTCCCTTCTTCTCCTTCCCGGTGCTCCCCGTTCCTCTCGATCTCTCTCATCCCTCTCTCTCTTTTCTTTAGCAGGAGCTCCCGCAAGATGTCAGGAACAAGACCCCATGTTCTGCTTCGACCAAATCACACCGCCATCCTCTGCATTTGCTGTCCGCTATCGTTCTCCACCAGATCCGGCTGGCCTCCGCCGCCCTTGCCTGTTCCTGGCCGGATCCCGCCGACTAGGCCCCGTCCGCCGAGCTCCCTGCAGCGCCGGAGTCCCGCCGCTTCCCTTCCCTGCATCGCCGCCTAGGCCTCGTCGCCGGAGTCCCGTGCGTCGTCGTGTCCGTTGACCGGTCCCGTTGTTGCGTCTTCTTTTCGAGGGAGACAAGCGCCATGACCGCAAGCCCGCGCCCCTGCCTCGCATTGACCGCGCCTCGCTCAAGCGCGCGCCTAGGCTCTGCCTCCCCTCCAGCGCCCCAAGGCCCAGCCTACTCCAGCTCCTCGCTGGCCCAACTCCAGATCCGGGCCATAGCCCATGGGTGAGCAGCCCCCCAGCGCCCCTCTGTTTTTTTCGCCGATTGGGCCAGCCAGATTCAGCCCGTGACTTGTTTTTTTCCTGTGCTACGAATTTGTCTATTATCCAGAGTTTGCTGTTATACAGAAAAGACCCTCATGTTCATGCATTTATATATGTAAAATGCTTAGAATTTTGTGTAGATTAATAATTTGCCACTTTCATCCATGTTAAATATGTTTAAACATGCTGTTTGTTTAAACTTGCTAAAATGCCATGTTGAAATGATTTATTTCATAACTAAATAACCGTAGCTCCAATTTTAATAAACTTTATATGTAAATGGGGTGGAAAAATGCCTAGATTAACATGGTGCACTTTGTTTTAGTGTTTAACAACTCTAAAATTGTGTTTAGGGCAGAACAGTACCAAATTCATAATTTGCAAATGAGGATTTTCCGGAATTGTTATTTTTTGTTCCAACCTCATTTAAACTTGTCTAGATAGGTAGTTTTTCATATGCTTCACCCCTTGCCATGTTTAACAACATTTAATATTGTTTGGTAGCTTAAACAAGATTGAATTAAATATGTCAATGTGGTTTTTTGTCAATATGCAACTCATTGCATATTGAGCTCCACTTAACTTGTAGTATTGTTTGTTGCACTTTGCCATGCCATGCCTCATTAAACCGAACATGCATCATACTTGATTGTGCATCATGCCATGTTTGTGCTTGCGTGTTTACCATGTTGTTTGCTGCTTTCTGGGTTGCTTCTCTGGTTAGCTTCGGTTTCGTTCCGGAGTTGTGAGGATTCGTTCGACCACATCCGCTTGTCTTCTTCACGGACTCGTTCTTCTTCCTAGCGGGATTTCAGGCAAGATGACCGTCACCTTGGATCTCACTACTATCATTGCTATGCTAGATTGCTTCGTTCTATCGCTTTGCTGCGCTCCCTATCTCTTGCTCGTCAAGCCTCCCAGTTTGCCATGTCAGCCTCTAACCTTTTTCACCCTTCCTAGCTAACTATTGCCTTGCTATGTTACCGCTTTTGCTCAGCCCCTCTTATAGTGTTGTTAGTTGTAGGTGAAGTTGAAGATTGCTCCATGATGGACATGATTATGTTGGGATATCACAATATCTCTTATTTAATTAATGCATCTATATACTTGGTAAAGGGTGGAAGACTCGGCCTTATGCCTGGTGTTTTGTTCCACTCTTGCCGCCCTAGTTTCCGTCATATTGGTATTATGTTCCCGGATTTTGCGTTTCTTACGCGGTTGGGTGATTTATGGGACCCCCTTGACAGTTCGCTTTGAATAAAACTCCTCCAGCAAGGCCCAACCTTGGTTTTACCATTTGCCTCACCACCACCTATACCTTTACCTTGGGTCGGCCAACCCGAGGGTCATCTTTATTTTAGGCCCCCGGGCCAGTGCTTCTCTAAGTGCTGGTCTGAACCGAGCAACCTGCAGGGCCACCTCGGGGAAACTCGAGGTCTGGTTTTACTCGTAGCTTGACTTATCCGATGTTGCCCTGAGAACGAGATATGTGCAGCTCCTATTGGGATTGTCGGCGCATCGGGTGACTTTGCTGGTCTTGTTTTACCATTTTCGAAATGTCTTGTAAACCGGGATTCCGAGACTGATCGGGTCTTCCTGGGAGAAGGAATATCCTTCGTTGGCCGTGAGATCTTGTGATGGGCTAAGTTGGGATACCCCTGCAGGGTATAAACTTTCGAGAGCCATGCCCGCGGTTATGTGGCAGATGGGAATTTGTTAATGTCCGGTTGTAGATAACTTGACACCAGATTCGAATTAAAACGCATCAACCGCGTGTGTAGTCGTGATGGTCTCTTTTCGGTGGAGTCCGGGAAGTGAACACGGTTTTGGGTTATGTTTGACGTACGTAGGAGTTCAGGATCACTTCTTGATCATTGCTAGCTTCACGACCGTTCCGTTGCTTCTCTTCTCGCTCTTATTTGCGTAGGTTAGCCACCATATATGCTTAGTCGCTGCTGTAACCTCACCACTTTACCCCTTCCTGTCCCATTAAGCTTTGCTAGTCTTGATACCCATGGTAATGGGATTGCTGAGTCCTCGTGGCTCACAGATTACTACAACAACAATTGCAGGTGCAGGTTATGCGATGATCATGATGCGACAGCGATGTTTGCTTGTCTTGAGTTCTTCTTCTGCTTCTCCTTCAATTAGGGGATAGGTTCTAGGTCGGCAACCTGGGCTAGCAGGGTGGATGTCGTTTGAGCTTTTGTTTGTGTTTCATCCGTAGTCGGATGTTGGTCTTATGTATGATGTACTGATGTATTCGTGTGGCATTCCATGCCTCTTGTATGTATCCCCATCTATTATGTAATATTTGATGTAATGATATCCACCTTGCAAAAGCGTTTCAATATGCGGTTCTATCCTTGGTGGGACCTTCGAGTCTCTTTAGGATAGTATCGCATATTGGGCGTGACAAGTTGGTATCAGAGCCTCGACCGACCATAGGAGCCCCCTTGATTGTTGGCCCTTGTTGAGTCTAGAAGAAAACTATTTTGAGTCTTAGGATTATATATATCGGAGAGTAGGATTCTTTTTACTCCTCAGCCCCCTTCATCGCTCTAGTGAGGACTCCTGATGTAGATGTTTTGTCTTTCCTCTCCTCAAATTTCACTAAAAAATTTTTAGGATCACGCGGGTATCTTGGAATCGTTCCGATAGTCTTGTGACGAGAACATTGTTCTTGGTGCCTCCTGACATTTAGGGGTTGTGGCAGTGTCTCGGGGAGTTGAGCTCCGAGGTGTTGTCGTCACAATTTTATCGTTGCAGTTCTGGAATACCTGAGTTTTGCCGACATCGAAAATCTCTTTTATGCAGTTGTTGGTGAGATAACCTCGACGCCACCCAGTACTGGGGAGTTCGGGAGTATTGCCATAGCTCGTATAACGGATGCTTTTCGAAGGTTGAGGTGCACGATTTCCGGTGTTTTCTTGGTTATGTGTTGACGGATGGATACAGCTGGATGTAGGGATTGTTAGTTTGGGTGAGATATATTGCTTCCCCTGTATCCCCAACACCACATTGCATAACCAGAAAGTTTCAGGAGTTTTATAGGTGGGAATTCTAGTAGCTCCTAGAATATCTTTCCGACAGATGCATGATATGGGATTGGGTAGATCTCTATCATATGTATTTGTTCCGGCTTATTTCTGCAAGCCAATCCTTTGTTTTGTTTTGAGTTGTGGTATTTGAGTTGCTTCAATGTCAAGTGTTGATTCCATACCTTTCAAGCGGTGTTCTCATATTTCTATGAGAGTGCTAATCCTTCTTGTTTATCGAGATTGCCATGTCAATTCTTTTCCAAACCGGCATGCTTCTTTTCAAGTGGATCCGATCTTTTCAACATCCGCAAGATCATCTTTAAGTTTTCTCAACGGTGTTTCTTCCTCTGTCCCAAGTTGCCTTTATTTTTTCCCGCCCTCCCACCCGTTTTCTTCAAGGACTCAGATTTCTTAATCAAGTATCCTTTTATTGATGGGAAGTCTCTCTGTTCTTTTCCGTCAATGTTCTTACCTAGTGATTATCATTAAGTTGGCCAGGAGTTTCAAGTTCATCATTCTTCATCTCTTTTTCTTCTCCGGCGGATCCAATTTCAAGCTTTCGGTGTTGATCTTATCTCTTTTCCTCTTTTCACAAGGCTTTCTCATCCCGGTGCACCAATTAATCATTCACCTCTCGCTATTTTTTTTGGAGTACTGAAGATATCTTGGAAGATTCGTGTTTCCATTCTCAATCCGTTCAAGTTTTTTTGAGGTTGTTATATCATTCAAGTCATTTAATTCAACCAGTGCAATCTCTCTTTTAAATTGTTCAATGGTGTTTATTTTGAGTGGGCCCTAACCCACATGTCTTTTCCCAGGATCTTACCTGACTCTTCTAATTTTCTTGGAGCTTCTAAAATTCTTTTCAAAGTTTGACGTAAGAATGGGTTATCATCAGTCATATGTCTTTCTCCAAGATCTTTCAAATTCTTTTCATCGTTGGTTCAACCTTTCCAATTTTCATTCCGGAGTGCCTCAACAATTGTCATGGTGGTTCTCATCATCTGTTAGTACGTAATGGGCCTAATGGGCCCATTAGTCTTAGGGTTAATTAGAGATAAGGGTTGCTTGCTTAGGGGTCAAGTAAGCCTTGCTTGGGATTCAAGTAAACCTCTCTATATAAGGAGAGGAGATGTATCAATCTAATCAAGCAAGAATTAAGAAGGAAATCCCTTCCCTCTTGCCCGGCCGTGGGCAAAAAGACCCCCGGCCGGCCCTCTCGCACCCTCCTTCTAGTAGTGCCATAACAATTTGGTATCAGATAGCTCAATTCCGATCATGTCTTCGCCGCCGCCCACCCCGTCGCTTCCGCTACCGACCGTTACCGCCGCATTGCTGGCCATCTACACCGCGCCGCTGCCCTTCCCGTTCGCGCCGCTAGTCGCATCCTCGGGTGCCACCACCACCCAGATGCCGGTGCCCTCCACCGCACCACCGGCCGCCGCCTACACCCAGGAGGAGATCACTGGGGTCCTCAACGACCTCGTCACAGCCGTCTAGGGGATCCGGCTGTACCTGGCCAGCCCCTACGGGCCGCCGCCGCCCCTGCCGCCGACCATCGCCAACGGGCCGCCGGCCCTGCCGTGGTACTCGCCGCATCCAGGGGCCTTCGCGGCATTCACTAGGACGCTGCAGCCCCAG